>NC_137440.1:31828622-31843622 GCF_964374335.1 Astatotilapia calliptera | reverse complement strand
AAGTTTCTTCTCTCTAAAAATAAGGCACGTGGCTCAGGTTTGCAAAGTTGCATCTGGACAAACCACAAGACTTCTGGAATGGTGCTTTGACAGGTGAGAACAAAGTGGAGATGCACAGTGAAAAGCAAACACATCGATTGGCACAAACCCCTCTTACAAACTGTGAAGCACGGTGGTGGAGGGACGATGATTTGGGCTTGTTCTACAGCCACAGGACTTGGACACCTTGCAGTCACTGAGACGACCATGAACTCCTCTGTATACCAAAGTATTCTGGAGTCGAATATGTGAGGATCTGTTTGACAGCTAAACCTTGGCTCAAATTGGGTCATTTATCATAAGGACACAGTAAATCTACAACAGAATATATATAAAAGAAAATAATCAAGGTGTGCAAATACATTCCTCATTTTTTCATATATTGCTTCTGCATTTTGGTTTATTTTTTGTCAGATAAATAATGTAATAAAGTCATGTGTTGTTGTTCTTCTAAGGTTGTACTTAAACAATTTTAAGACCCAGTAATAAACAGATTTTTATAAATTATGTCCTGATACGTAAAACCTTAGAATTGAAATAGAGTGTACTTTATTTTTTGCCATGACTGTATTAGTTTATGGTTTAGAAATCACTGCCTTGGGGTTAACTCTTTGAGAAACATTGTTGCACTAGTCCTGTTGGATAACCTTTTATACTTGGGCCACATCTTATGACTTCTTTTTCAGTCCTGTTTATCCTCAGTGTGCCTGAAGGACAAAAAAAGTTGTGCTTTGCAAAGACATTTTAAACTGAAAGAAGCCTGCCTTTTTACACAATCTGAAGGGACAGAGTCGTCACAATATTTCTAAACCGTCTGTAAGTAACAGGTGGCTTTTTCATCATCGAAAAAATTCCCCCACAAAAATTTAAGAAAAAGAAAGCTGTTTTTGTACATGTCAGGGGAAGTTCCCTACAGGAAGTGGTGCAGCCTCAGACCACATCTTGGTTAACAGATATGTAAAACCTATGCCATTAGGCCACAGATGGATTTATATCCACAGGAAAAAAACCACATGTAGCACTGAGGTGTCTGTTTACATTTTGCATCAGAGACAAGATGGAGCAAGTTTAATGGGCTAAAATGACAGTTTAGTGGGCCACACAATGAATCTAAATGGAAATAAAGGTGGAGCCTGGGTCCTCAAATCGATATAAACACGGCTTTTGTAAACACATTTCTTGGTGGACTAAACTTAATCAAACATAGGTAAACGTGTTAATGTGTACTGTACTGTGCTGCCTGCTGTTACATAATTCGTCCACCAGAAGACGCTGTGGTCTCGTTGATCTTGATGGGCTTGGATAAGTTTTATATCCAAATTTAAATGTCGAAACAATGTTATTAGGGTGCCTTGGGAAGGACGTGTGCGCGCAAAATTAATGAAATCCAGTATTTTATTTAAACAAGGAGCCTACATGTGGCTTTTAATCCCCGAACATCATCATTAGCAATATCAAAAAATACAGTAAAATGAGGCTAATGTGAACAATATGCTGATAGAAAACAGGCACATAAGTATGGCACAGGAAGTCTCTTTTACTTAAACAAAATAAATAATTTAAAATGTTAAATACCGTTTATGTCTTGTGGTTAAATACACAGTGGGCCTTTAATGCCAGGCAGGATATTGTTCTAAATAACTAATTTCACACCTGACAGCAAGATAAAAATAGCCATCTATGCAGTGAAGCTTTGGATGTGGGATTTGTCACGCGTGAACAGCCCTTAAAGAGCCCACAGATGGGTCAAAAGATTTTAGAAGATTAATACTTGTGGAAAAAATTTATCGGATATAAAAATAATAAACGCTACAGTAAAAATAATAAAAATTCCGTGAGGGAGCTTTTCAGGAACCTAGAGAAGAGCAAGGAGACCCAAAAACTACAATACCCAGTTTGCAATGCACATCCTGGTTGAAAGGTTGAGGACGTCATACTCATGCTGCCTGGAACCACAACACGAAGCTAAATAGCTAGCAAAACAGCTGTTTTAAATAGTGGTATATTTATTATTTTTGTGTATTGGTACTGTAGCGCGTTTTGGCAGAAATGTCCGGAAAGGCTAAAGATATCCTACAGATGGATCTGTACGGTTTACTTGGAGTTGAAAGCACTGCTACAACGAAAGAGGTGTGTAAACTAGCACTTAAAGCTAGCTTTAGTCATTGTGTTAAAAATAGCCGTGTTAAGATAACCATGCTTGTAAGTAACGCATTGTAAGCTGCAACCTGTTATTTTTATTTGCCAGACTATTTATTATCAAGTAATAAATAATGCAAATTTGTTGTCTTAGGACATTTTTGTCACGAAGCAAGAGGCTATGATAACTTTCTGCTATGAAGATTAGTATTTCTTTTAATCGTATGTGTGTGTAAATGGTGAAGAGGTTTTTTGTTTGTTTGTTTTTACAGTGTGAGATAAACGTAAGATAAAACTATAAAAGATGCAGGTCCAGCGTGTCATATAACAGACAAACCGGCTAATGGTTCATTTACACCGTTGTGATACTCTGAAAGGCCGCTGAGTGGGGGTGTTGCATCAGGCAAACCTTTAGTACTATGCCTTGACATAAAATCCCTTTACAGTGAAACTATGACCATAATTTCGGTGTGATTATTCAGTTATTGGTTTTTGACTGTATATATATATATATATATATATATATATATATATATATATATATATATATATATATATATATATATATATATATCTTTCTTTTGTAATTTCAGCTAAATCAACATACTTAGCTCCTGAAAGCTGGTGTGGTTCTGAAAACATCTGATTACATGTGCGTTACTGCTGTGGGTAAACTAGTTTTTTGCTTTTCTGCATATTGGAAACAGAATTTTGCAAAATTCTCTTTGTTCTTGCAATCAACCCTGGAAGCATTTCCCCAACATCGCTTCAAATTTTCATCTCTGAGTGGTTCACCATGATTCCCTGAATCAAGCATTTTCCCTGCAACCACCTCTCTTCACCGTTTCCACAATCCCGAATCCACAGGCCTGAAGGGAAATTAAAATTGCTGCCAAAATGAGGGAGGCAGTTAATTTCTTAATTGGAATTCAAAGTTCTGTCCTCCCCAGAGGATTATCCTTAAGGAAGTTGGTGGTTGTGGCTTGGGTAGAATTTAGGCTCCAAAGGGAGGGGGGCTGATTCTGTGAGGTCTGTTGATGGTCGAGAGAGATAGTGGGTTTGTTTGTGTGCATGTGTGTGTAGTGCGTTTAGTCAGAAGGGAGGGTCTCAAAAATCAATCAAGTGTGTGAAGAGAGATGTCATCAGATGAGCTACTTATCCCAGCTATTAGGCACACTGTTTATCAAAGAAAGAGGAAGAAGCTCATCCCAGAGCCTGTTTATGTGGTTTTAGCCATAGCTTGTAAAACACTGCCTTGACGTAGGGGATTTGCATACTTCATGTTCCCTTGTTTCTCTTTAGCGTCTCTGCTGCTGACCTTTCGTTGCGCTTAGCTGGCTGATAAATGCCATGTAAACTGGCACTTCAGAGTTTATGATTTAATGACTTCATGGGGTTTACGTTATGCTTATAGTGCTAGGGAAGGCTTTTTCTAAAGACCAGTCACCAGTTAAACACTTGTACCTACCACAGATTGCTCGTCCACAGCCAAGACCACACAGAATTTCTTGTGGTTTGTTCAGCTACTTAAATTTTAATGTACCTATTACCTAATGTGTTTCAGTAACTACACGCTTGAATGGTTTACTTCCACTCAGAGCATCCAAGGACAGGTGATTTCATTGCATTGTAATAGTTCATTGTAAACTCAATGCCCCCACTGATGAGTTTCTTTTTCCTCTTCAAGTCTTTGTCAGAATAGGTGCATTAAGATTATAATTGCATTCTGCAGTGCACTGGGGAGCATCATCAGCGTGCAATCAGGACAGCAATTTTTATGCAGTTTATTTCTAGTGCACTAAGTATGTATTCCACAGTTATACAGCCATATACACTCTTAAAGCAGACAAAGCAGTTATAACTGAAGAAATAGATTAAACCATAATGATGTTTTTGCCAGATCAGTTACCGTTAGGTTGGTGTTATTGATTTAGTTGTTATTAAGTGAATTAATCAAAATGA
The DNA here is from genome assembly GCF_964374335.1 of Astatotilapia calliptera. Classification (NCBI taxonomy): domain Eukaryota; kingdom Metazoa; phylum Chordata; class Actinopteri; order Cichliformes; family Cichlidae; genus Astatotilapia; species Astatotilapia calliptera. The sequence goes on along the minus strand of NC_137440.1, from coordinate 31,839,482 downwards.
GTGCTCTTCCTCAAACAATTTGATTACTGCATATTAATTTATTTATGCCAGCGTGATCTGTGAGGTTTGCATTAAGAAGCACATGCATCCACAGTGTGCTTACAGTTTCTCCCTGATACATCTTCAGTGAGGTTCTTGGGGTCATGAGGTGTTTTGGATCTTTTAGCATCAGACCTCCTCACCCAGATGCCACAAATGGGGTTGGCTCTCTGTCTTCCGTCTCCTGTAGCGCCCAGTTGCTTGCACTTTGAAGAGTGAACATCCTGCAAAACCTCCACAGCTAACCTCTTTGGGCTCACAGAGCATCTTCCAGCCTCTGTCCTGGCACTTCTCCAACAGCTCCTAGTACTTTGCGTGCTTCTTCTCGTTTACTCTTCCCACATGCTCTTCCCAGGGCCCTCTAAGTTCTTGAATGATCGAGTGTTTAGTCGGTGGCCTGAGTGATTGCGTGACAGTGTCTTGCAGAAAATACAGCTGTTTATCCAGGTCCATGCTCAGCTGCTAGTGGAGGGCTACATTCACTTTTCTTTTTACCTTTCTTTCTCTGGAGTATTTTGTTATTATTTTCTTCTAGCTGATAATATCTCATAAAGAATCACACATTGTTATTAATGAGGATGGATCCATGGCTGATCAGGCAGCTAATCATCTACACAGTAAGGGTTTCTACACCGGGACCAGTAGTTTGTCAGCCATAATTGGCACCAAAAACTGGTTTAATGAGGACAAGATGTGAGCATGCAGCTAAACTGAAGCAAATGGGTATCCGGTCGGCACTGAGAATGTTTTTTTTTTTTTTTTTTTGCCAGGCACTAACTATTAGGCTACCGTTGGCCTCCTACTCCAGGATTGTAGTCTTTCCCTGATCTTGTGGTTCATTCTTTGACAAACAGAAGTGTGGGAAATAGTTGAGATTTCTTCCATTTAGTCTGTCTCATGCATGAAACAAGTAAATTGGCATATGAAAATGTGGAATATTTTGAATTACAACAGACAGAAGATACAGTAGGATTAAATACAGTTTTCATCATCTGTAAGCACAAGGGACAGCAGCTGGTTTTAGTCCAGGAGTTCTTCTGTTTTTCATTTTTTCCAACAACTGATGGATTCAGAGCCAGTCCTATAAGGTCACGGTGAACTGCACAAAGATAATTGCTAGAGTAATTGGCCGGATTAGGGCTATAGGAAGATGCCCTGCAATTGAAGACTTATGCGCACAACTTCTTAAAGATTGCACTGCTTTGGCTCCTAGTGTGGAGAACCAGCGGGCTCAGGGTCTTCCAGCATCAATTAAAGATTGCGTGTTATGGCACTGATGGGAGTAATCATGCATTATTTAACAAAACAGCTCCAGAGGCACAGTAGAGACAAGATATCGTGAAGGATCCTAGAGAGAGTGAAAAGGAAACGATTGGAGGAGGAACTGGAGAGAAGGGGAGTTATGATGACATGCAAGATGGCTGTTCTCCACCAGAGCAACTTTGGTGATGACAGGTTGTACTTGTCAAGCAGCTCGGCTGGCCAAACGTACTTCCCGACAACGGCAAACATCTGCTGTTAGTGAAGACGTGGCAGAGACATGTTTATCTTGTCAGATAGGTGCAGGTGATGAATGTGAGAAGCTGACTGAATGTGAATTAAGGACACAGTATAAACTCACGGGTGATGTATTTATTTTTATAAAGGCTGCTTTTATATCAAATCACACGTACTTATCTTCATGATGAACTCTGGTTACCCTGTTTTAGAATTTTCTGTTTCCCTGTTTTTGGCATCCATTTCTGTATTTCTGAGTAAAGAAAGACTGCAGTCACAATTATTTATTAAAGGGTTTGAAATGTTTTGTTTTATGCATAAACGTGATGATACATTTAAAGGAAAGGTAAATTAATCATACTAATACCAGAACTTGAAGTAAATGCAGTAAATCCATTAATGGATTATCTGACAAGTGTTTGCCTGTATTGCTTTTTATTTTCTCTTTTCCTCAGTGCATCATATGAATGATGATCCAATTCGAGTGCAGTTAAACATTCACCTGTTGTGATAAAGAAATTAAGGGTTTTCTCAATAAGGAAGTAATCTATTCCTCAACCTCAGTTCCAAAACAGTGGGACACTGTGTGAAATGTAAATAATAACGGAATGCAATGATTTGCAAATCACATAAACAAATAAACGTCTCAAAAAAGCTGGGACGTGTTCATGTTTACTGCTGTGTAGCGTCCTCTCTTCTTTTAACAACAGTCTGTAAACATCTGGGAAGTGAGGAGAGCAGCTGCTGGACTTTTGGAAAAGGAACGATGTCCTGTCTGATATAAGATTGTAGCTGCCTGATTATTCTAGGTCTTCTTTGTTGTGTTTTTTGCTTCATGATTCGCTGAATGTTTTCAATCAGTGAAAGGCAGGCCTGGTCAGCACCCAGACTCTGCCATTATGTAGTCATGCTGTTGGAATTGATGCAGTATGCGGTTTAGCATCATCTTGCTGAAATATGTAACGTCTGTCCCGATGTCCTCTGGATGGGAGCATATGTTGCTTTGAATCTCAGCATTAATGGTGCCTTTCCAGGTGTTTAGACTGCCAATTCATTAGGCACCCCCATACCATCAGATCTGCAGGCTTTTAAACTGAATGCTGATAACATGCCTGACCTTCTCCTTCTTAGTGTGGAAGTCATGGGAGCAATGTTTTCCACACATAATTTTATATTCCAACTTGTTAAACCACAGAACAGTTTTCCACTTTGCCTCTGACCATTTTAAATGACCTTTGGCCCAGAGAAGAAAGAAGTGTTTCTGGATCATGTTCAAATATGGCTTCTTCTTTGCAGGATTTTTAATCTGCATTTTTGGATGCAACAGCAAATTGTGTTCATAGACAGTGATTTCTGGAAGTGTTCCTGAGCCCATGGTGTAAGATCCATGACGGAATCATGTCTGTTTTTAATGCACTGGTGCCCGAGGGCCCGAAGATCACAGGCATCCAATAATGATTTTCCACAGCGATTTCTCCAGACTCTCGAAATATTTTGATGATATTAGGTACTGTAGATGACGAGACATTCAAAGTTGTAGTAATTTTATAATAACAAGTATTACTGTGAAACTGTTCCACAAAATATAGATCATTTTTTGCACATTGGTGAAGCCCTGCCCATCTTTACTCTTGAGAAACTTGCTTTTTCCGGCTTTTTGTTGCTCCGTCCCCATTTTTTTTTTGAGATGTGTTGCTGTCATCAAATACAAAATGAACTAATATTATTCAGAGAATATTTAAAATGTTTCAGTTTAAACATCTGACTTTGTTTTCTACGTTCTTCTGTGAATAAAATATGGGGTTATGAGATTTGCAAATCATTGCATTCCATTTTTTATTTACATTGTAGAATCCTAACTTTTTTAAAGCTGGGATTGTAAGGTAGTTTTCTTCTTGAATTGGATCATGTTCTTTTCATTTTATTTAGTTAATTTTTAGCAATTAACAACTTTATAAAACCCATTAGAAAAATAATATTTTTGCCTCACTGCTTCAGGGAAGTCCTGAAAGCTGTAATCCGATTAATCTAAATATAAGAAATGCCAAAAGTTCAAAAACATTAGCTCATTAAAAAATTGCAGCCGGTGCTCAGTGCTCTGTCCTTTATGCACTACAAAATTTAAGATTGAACTCCTGTTACAACAGAAAGAAATCATTATGTATTAATGATAATGCAAAGTGGTAAGGCACATGGTCCAGATGTTAGCTAACTGAACTTAAATTATGGGGGATTTTACAAGAAAATGATCACACTCTCATTTCATCTTCCTAAATCTGTTTTTAAAAAGATATCATTTCATTTATATTAAATGAAAAAGAGCTCTTAACTATATATGGAGCTACAACAGTGGCATAAGCTAAAGGAAGGCATAGCTCTTCCATATCTTGGCTGCTAACATTTCAAATGTTCAAAAATGATTTATATTGTGTTTTCTATTCCAAATACAGACTGATGCTATTTTGAAAGCACATTGCACAGCTCTGATTACCTCAAGTTCCTATTTTACAGTTTACTAACAACTCCAGACATGATTGATACTTCCAAAAAAGTGTGTATTACATATGTTTCTATTCCAGTTTAGGCATTGGTTCTCTGTGGTATAACAAAAGCTCACACACCTTTACATTTCAGTATTGCAAGGTACGATATAGCGAACATCAAGGCACAATAATTTTTGTCAAAATGACATTAATGCAGTGCAGGCTTGTTTTTATCTCCACTTAAACTGCATTACCATCAGAAGATTATGTAACACTGATTTAAAAAAGAAAGAAAGATGTAGACTTGTTTTCAATCATGGTCTGCACATCTTGAGCAAGTTGGTTGGCGCTTTGTGGAAATCCACAGTAAGCAACTCCTCACGGTGGTAGAGGGAAAAAGGACAGAGTAGGACCCATTTTTAGGCTGTGTTTTGATCCCAGAGAGGAGCTGCAGTTCACTCCTTTGCAATTCAGTTCAATTTTATTTATATAGTGCATAATCACAAGAATGGTGCTTGAGGCAACTGTTGTTGAAGAGGAGTATAATTTTGAGGTGAAACTCGAGTCTTCACTTTTTTGTATCTTACTTTAAAATGAGTTGGACAAAGGTATAATAGGGAGTGCATTGAACAGAATGTGAGAAATAGACAGGCGAGGATAATACAGGGGAAGCAGGCTAAGGCCAACAGTAAGCATATGTGTTTGGTTCTAGTCCACAGCCCTGCGTGTCAGTCGCAATCTGTAGGAACGCTGTGTGTGCCAAGCAGCAAGACTAAATATCCTCTAATGATGTCTAGTCTCTCAAAAAGCCCTCTCACTGAACCAAGTTCTCATTTACTGTTGGAACAATAATGACCCCCCCCCCCCCCCCCAAAACCCCAATCCAGTTTAGATAGAAGAAAGGACTTTTGACATTTAGGAGCTGTGTGAGCTGCAGTTATCTCCAGAGGCTTCACTGGAGGCTTGCTTGGTTCATATAATCAGTCAGAGGTTAAGCTCTTGCACCCTGGATGGAGGGCATCCAGTCTAATGTGTGACTGTGCTTAACTGTCATTGGAGCTGCAGTTAAAAAAGCCTGGACGCTGATTAATTACACCATTGTGCTTCCCCCCAATTCCATCCATCCACGTAAAGTCAGCTCAGTATGTTTTGGCGTGCGTTCTAGAGATAAAACTGTGCAAAACAAATTACAGGGAAACACTGCATATGCCAGAAGACAATGCATCCAATGCAAACGCTTCCCAGACATGAACAAAGGGGCTCCCAGTTTTTGTGGCCCGAAGCGTACTGGCAGGAGATTGATTTGCGCTAACAGGGAGAATTTGAAAACATCCAGAATGTTGGCATGACTGATTATGTCTGGTGAGAAAGTGCATGTCAGTGTTTGTGTTTGGTCTGTTCTTTAATGTGTATGTATGGGGGGGAGGGTTGGATGTGCCAAAACTTTAGCATGCAATGCATGTACTGTATATGAGCATGTGCGTTTGAGGTTGTGCAGAATTCTCAAGCGCTGGACTCCACAGCCCCCTCTGGTCTCTGCGGTAATTTTCCTGTTTCCCTTCATTCTCAAAAGAAGCAGACGTCTAATAAAAACCACCTCTCCATTAAGTGATTCCTAGAAGGACCAATGAATGGTTAATGTTCCAAGCAGTGACCCAGAGTTAAAAAATCAGCTGCCAAAGGATGCTGCTTTCAGACTATGTCAGACTTGATTTCATTTTTTATGACATATTCTATCTAATATTGTTTAAATAAAGATAGAATAATACTAGGTTGCAACTTCGTATTTATCTTGCAATCTGACAACTGGAATAGCCTGAGAATAGTTTTGAATTCTTGTACAGTGCCGTATGTACCACAGTGGTTAGAAGCCATTAACGGCATGTCAAAAGGACACGAAGCACAGGATCGGCTTAAAGTTTCAGTTTGATCCAAACAAAACAATTCCATTAAAGACCACATTTCACCTCAGATGTTTTTATGTCAGGCTGTTACTGTCTTTGGCATTATTTCAATGAGGCCATAACTTCTTAGACTTCTGGGCCAAACTCAACGTTATAAAATTATTGATACACAGTAAGAATTATATCTTTACACGGTGCCCAAAATTTGTGCTTAACCTCCCAAGACCCCGAGCCCTCATATGGGGGACATTACATTTTGTTTTATTCTTTTTGTAATAGGTTTCTTCCTGCTAAAAGGGAGTTTTTCCTCCCCAGTGTTGCCAGTGCTTGCTCATTTGTTGTTTGTTAGGGTTTTTCCTCTATTTTTTAGGGTCTTTACCTTAAAGTCTAAAGCACCTTGAGGAGACTCTTGTTGTGATTTGAGGATATATAAATAGAACTGAAGGTTAAGGGAATTGTTCATTTTTCTGCGTTCTAACAAGCATTTTCCACTCTTTGTAATGTTTGGGGTTTTTCCCTCCTCCTTTTTCAGATCAAGAAAGCGTATCGACAGAAAGCGTTAACATGCCATCCAGACAAGAACCCAGACAACCCAAAAGCAGGTGAGTGAGACAGTTTTTGTTTTGCATTTACTGTTTTCTCACATGATCTCCAAACCTTATCTGACAGAGATGCATATAAAGATGCAGATGATTGGATGCATAGAAGTTCTGGTGTAGATCCACATCTCTTGGCTTACTAGCTGCGCACTTGGTAATAGTGCAGGTAATTGTCAGATTCAGAGCAGGTGAGTGTAGTGGTGAGAATACATCTCCTTTTGAGGGCTATGTGGGAGGAAGTACAACCTTAGAAAATTTCCCTCCCTGAGTGTCCCAGGTTCATGTGTCTTCTGTCTCCATTCTGAGGCATTGACCGTTGCCACTGAGGAGTTAGTTATGACCACTCACTGAGTTGCCATTAAGGTCCAGGGCCAAAAATGAATGCTCCAGAGTCACATTCTCACAGCGTTAAACTCTGCCAGATGTCCTGGCCACAGCACTCTGTCGCAAGGCAACCAGCGCATGTTTCTCCCGCCAGCTTTTTAGCTAGAAAAACATGGCCAGCATCACCATCCTCACCGCCCTCATCCACACTCTGTCCTCCCTGGGTTCATGTGTCCTTCTGCAGCTTGGTGCCAACCAGCATGTCAACAATTAGACCAGAAAATCTCAGCATAGCTTTTTGTCAATAGGGGAAAAATGCACCTTGGACAAGAAGCTGGTCACGAGGTATGTTTTCAAGTTAGGTTTATGTGGTTTCTGGATGGTTCAGACAATTTCTGATTATGTCAGGAAAAAAAGGAAATTGGTAGGGTTGAGAGGGATAACACAAAAGCAGGGGGTCGGTTTCCCAGAAATGGAAAAGTAGTGGTTTGGAGGCCCTCAACACTCGAACCCGCGCATGAAGAGAATTGGACTCTATCGCACGAGAGCGGAGCAAGTCTTGGGACTTGCTGCCCCTCAGGGGAGGGTTGTTTGCATGTAAGAGGTGACATAGGGGTCACAATTCTTCACTGATTGACGATACCCCTCCCCACTATCCCCTCTCCCCTCTAAATACCCCATATTGTGACACTCGGAGGTGCCTGGTGGGCATGGCAGGTTTCCCCCAGTTGGATTTCATTCCAGCCCATTATATGCATGTAGGTAACCTGACCGCCTCTGCTGGCAGCGCGATCTCGAGAGCCTTCTGTTAGTGTGCAATGCCAGTCCCCACAGGGAGTAACAGTATCAGTCTGTTAGGCCTCCCATAAGTGAATGATTAAGCCTGGCTAGTATCGTGCAGTAATGTGCTGCTTGGAGGACAAGCTGGGGGGACTGTGGTCTCCCAGTGTACATTTGTCTGTGCGTGTGTGTTAAATGACAACTGGTATAGTGGTATTTGCAGCAGGCTGGGCCAGGGGAATGCACGGCCGTGTCACTGGAGGAAACAAGTTTCGTGAGACCTGCGGCAAATTTTGAGACACAAATGTCGCAGTTTGTATCGGCTCCATGTCCCATCATCTTGAGGCATTCGTAGACATAACTCTGCTTTTGGATTAGGTGTCCTGTCCTTCTCAGTCTCCCCGTTTCAGTATAATTTTATGATCTGTCTTTTTTGTTTCAAACTGGCACAATTATCAACCCAATTTTTGTAAACCTTTAGCCACGTTTTTCTTTTTTATAGGTAATATCCCACAAGATAAAAGTTGAAGGCAGTAATGCAAGAAAATGCTCTTATTCTGTCTTTTTTTTTTTCTTTTAGTTGAGCTCTTCCACCAGTTATCCCAGGCTCTTGAGGTGCTAACTGATGCCGCCGCCAAGGTAAGACCGCTGGTGTCTTGTAACCTCTAATATGGATCCTAGCCCTCAAGTAAACCGAGACACAGCAAGCCCAGCAAGGAGTGATCTTGAAGTCTAACGCTTTTTTTTTCAGGCTGCTTATGACAAGATTTGTGCTGCCAAGAAACAAGCAGAAGAAAGAAACAAGAAACTAGATAGCAAGAGAAAGAAAATTAAACTTGGTGAGTCATTTTTCTGCCGCATCCCAGAGATTATTTAGTGATATTATCTTGTGTTTCTTTCTAATTATCAAGTTTTAATGCTGAAGTACTGTTTCCTCTTTAAAGAATAATAATAATAAGTCAGTCAATCAATACTATGAGTATATGATGGAGATGTGGATTAGTTTGTGTGCGTTGTTTTGACAGACTTGGAGGCCAGAGAGCGACAAGCAGAAGCTCAAAGCCAGGAGGAAGTGCAGATCACTAGAACACTCGAGGAAGAGGTATCGCATTTTATAGAAATCACATTAGCAAAGATACTGCGCTGCAATTTGCCTTAAGAGGCTGCAGAAAATTTTAAATTTCACTATACTGCAGGTATAAGTGCTGTATTGGAAAATGCATCTAGGAAAACTGAAGCACACCCTGGTGCTTTCATTCTGTTTTTCATCAAATAGTTTTTCCTGATTGAGTTGAACTCTTCCAAATACTTGGGTCACGAACAAAGGCTCTGTCTAAGAGCTCCTCTCTTTATTTTGTTTTTTCACAGACATAATTATCAGTAAGGTCATTAAGGTGATATTGCATGACTCGGTGCAGTTTGTGCAGAACACCCATAAATAAAAATGGTGTGCATGCTTCCACTGTGAGTAATTTCCATATGCTCAAGGTGCTTCATGCATATACATAAGGAAGGAGGCCATAACCAGCAGGTGGCACTATTCCATTTTCTGACTTCATCGAGGCATTAGTGCCTTAAGTGATGAAACAAGCTGGTTTGTATAGCCTCCTTGAGTAGAGGACATAAACACAGAATTGCAGAGCAATAAAGCTGATCATATTCCAACAGCTGTTATTTTAACATGTGCTGTCACGTAACACTTGGCCACCTGTTCATTCACATTTCTGCATTTTATGTGCACCTTCTCCAAGATTGCCCGCTTGAGGGAGGAGGGATCCAGACAGCTTGAAGAGGAGCAGAGGCTCATCAGAGAGCAGATCCAGAGAGAAAGAGAAGCACATCAACACGGAGGAGACCACACTCAGAGAAGTACATGCATTTGACCAATCCTTGCTGGTCTGAGTTAGCTAAACCAGTTTATTGTAGTCCTGACATTTTTATATCATCCCAAAGCCTTGCTGGGGTGAACCCCCTGTGTTTCCCATCCCTCGTCGTGTCAGCACAACCACAGCAGCCACCAGGCTCCCTGTGGCTCACCATGTATTATTCACACGATAGACTATAACAATAACTGAAATTATATTGGAAGAGGTCTGTTTTAGTTTCTTGGCAAGATAGCAAAGGGATGCCAATCACTGCGTACACAGAGCGGTCCATCAAACTTTTAACCTCATGGTAATATTTTTTGCAGCAAAAGGAAGGCAGCGTGTATATACTTAGGAAAACAACTGACTGCTGCCCTAAACTAGACCCCTTTTGTGGCCGGACAATTACTAATGCATTGTCAGCATGTCTTCTGCGTCTTTTCCATTTGCACGCACACAGCCCTCCCCTGGATCAGCAAGAGCTATACATTTAACACATGACATCCATTTTAAAATTGCTGTCTATCTGCACTAGTCCCTCGACTGCTCTCTTGCGTATAATATTTCAGGAAAACAATAGTTTCTTTGTTTTTTTCACTTCTCTGTCTCATCCCCCCCCCTCTGTTGCGTTTTGTCAGACTCAGGAGTGGAGAGATGTTCCAAGAGCAACGTAACCCCAAAATTGAAGGTAAGGCTCAGAATATGTGAAGAGAGGTCAGGGTTGGGGTGAAATATGTAGTAAGAGAATAATGTAGGTCCCTCAGTAACGTGGAGGAGCGACTGCTATATCTGAGTGAAATTTCAGGCAGGATCTCAGCGGGGAGTTTGATAAAAACCTTTTGCCATTTGTGTTTCATTATTGGAGACCACATAAGTTGCCTCACTACTGAGCACACATGCTATTCTGAAGTCCAGTCCTCTTGAGAGGGCACAGTGTCGTCAGGAGACCAGTATCTAAACTAAGAGAAGTCTTATTATATTTCCTCCTGGAAACAGCAGAGTCTGCATGTATTAACATGGGATGTTAGCTAATGTGTTTAGACAGTAAATCTGGTTTTAAAATTTGATAGCCATCTAGTGCCGCAGCGTATTCCCTGACGTTTGTGTGTTCAGCTAGAAAAAACAAACAGCGGCCAGACTGACAGCATCACAAATCATGTTGCATGGACAGGGACACGTTTACTGCAAGATTTATCTCAGAGGCTCTGCTTCTATCTCAGATTGCAGCCCTGCGTGCAATCAAAAATATTTTCTTATTAATAATTTATTGGCTTCCCACATCAGATACCTGCATCTGAACGTCTTAAAAGCATAACATGGAATATAATCTCTAGACAGTTAACCACAGCCATTTTTTCTATATTCAAAC